>NC_052168.1:2905092-2951944 GCF_902713615.1 Scyliorhinus canicula | reverse complement strand
ACAGAGTCGGATTAAGCAGTCGCGCTGCAATGGACCGTTTCGTGAAGTGAAATGAAAGTTGGACGGAGCAGAACCCGGAAAACAAGTTTGGCAGTTTTTCTGTGACGTGTCTTTGAAAGAACAGAAAAAGTCAGCGTTTATATAGCGCCTTTCACAACCTCGGGATGTCGCAAAGCGTTTCTCAGTCAACAAAATCTTTCTGGAGTGAGAACAAGGTGGAAAGATTTTACAAACCAAGATGGCAAAACCGACAGTGAAAAAATAATCTGTTATTGTTGTTGAGAGAGGAATTAATATTTCCAGAATTCCTTTTCTTCCAAAGGCTACATGGTACATTTTACTCTCCAGCCACTGAACAGGATCTTGGGATTGGGTTTAATAGTTTAAACATCCGACAGTGCAGCACTCCCTCAGTACTGACCCTCTGACAGTGCGGCACTCCCTCAGTACTGACCCTCTGACAGTGCGGCACTCCCTCAGTACTGACCCTCTGACAGTGCAGCACTCCCTCAGTACTGACCCTCTGACAGTGCAGCACTCCCTCAGTACTGACCCTCTGACAGTGCAGCACTCCCTCAGTACTGACCCTCTGACAGTGCGGCACTCCCTCAGTACTGACCCTCTGACAGTGCGGCACTCCCTCAGTACTGACCCTCTGACAGTGCAGCACTCCCTCAGTACTGACCCTCTGACAGTGCGGCACTCCCTCAGTACTGACCCTCTGACAGTGCAGCACTCCCTCAGTACTGACCCTCTGACAGTGCAGCACTCCCTCAGTACTGACCCTCTGACAGTGCAGCACTCCCTCAGTACTGACTCTCTGACAGTGCAGCACTCGCTCAGTACTGACCCTCTGACAGTGCAGCACTCCCTCAGTACTGACCCTCCACTCTGACAGTGCGGCACTCCCTCAGTACTGACCCTCTGACAGTGCAGAACTCCCTCAGTACTGACCCTCTGACAGTGCGGCACTCCCTCAGTACTGACCCTCTGACAGTGCGGCACTCCCTCAGTACTGACCCTCTGACAGTGCGGCACTCCCTCAGTACTGACCCTCTGACAGTGCGGCACTCCCTCAGTACTGACCCTCTGACAGTGCAGCACTCCCTCAGTACTGACCCTCTGACAGTGCTGCACTCCCTCAGTACTGACCCTCTGACAGTGCGGCACTCCCTCGGCACTGACCCTCTGACAGTGCAGCACTCCCTCAGTACTGACCCTCTGACAGTGCGGCACTCCCTCAGTACTGACCCTCTGACAGTGCAGCACTCCCTCAGTACTGACCCTCTGACAGGGCAGCACTCCCTCAGTACTGACCTCTGACAGTGCGGCACTCCCTCAGTACTGACCCTCTGACAGTGCGGCACTCCCTCAGTACTGACCCTCTGACAGTGCGGCACTCCCTCAGTACTGACCCTCTGACAGTGCAGCACTCCCTCAGTACTGACCCTCTGACAGTGCGGCACTCCCTCAGTACTGACCCTCTGACAGTGCAGCACTCCCTCAGTACTGACCCTCTGACAGCGCAGCACTCCCTCAGTACTGACCCTCTGACAGTGCAGCGCTCCCTCAGTACTGACCCTCTGACAGTGCGGCACTCCCTCAGTACTGACCCTCTGACAGTGCAGCACTCCCTCAGTATTGAACTGAGTATCAGCCTGGATTACGGGCCGAAATGTCTCGCTGTGAATGTGCAAATGCCCGAGTCGCACTGACTGTGGACAGGAGTGGAGTGTCACGGGTTAACGGTGAAGATAGCTGCTGTGTGAGATAACTTGTTATCCTTGTCGGAGTGATCATCTGGGTTTTCAGGAAAGCAGAGAAGAGTTCAAGGGAAATATTTCAGAAAAACTCAGCGGTATCGACTGGTTGAGTTCTGGTGTGAATATAATTATCTTTGTGTTGGAATAAATGGTTCCCGTTTGATTTGGGTTGTCTGTTTTTATCACAGCTTTGCAGTTGAGAGATGGTGTTAGTCAGAACCTGTTCCACGCCTGGCGTGCCCGGCCCTGGGGCGATGACACATTTTCAACCACCAAAGAGCTTGAGAGTGACAGGGTTGCAAATGGAAGTGGGGGCGCCAGCCAATCAGAGCGGGAATATGATTGCCCCTCGGTGATCGGTCTCCTCGGAGTGCCTCAGGCCTGGAGCGGTGGCTCCGGGAAAGACCGGGGTTCCCCGGCAAAAAATAAAATAACGGGGGCGGACACGCCCGGGGCACCACTGGGGCGGGGGGGGGGGGGGGGGGGGGGGGCTGCAGGGTTGGAGGTGCCGTCTTTCAGGTGGGAAGTGAAACTCGGTCCCGGACTGCCTGCCTGGGCTGAGGTGACAGGTTGGGTGGCCACCAGTTTGCAGGACAGCAGGGTCGGGAACCTCAGCGTCCCGGCCAATACCCATCCCGTACCAGCCTCCCCGGACAGGCGCCGGAATGTGGCGACTAGGGGCTTTTCACAGAAACTTCATTGAAGCCTACTCGTGACAATAAGCCATTTTCATTTTTCATTTCATCCCACAATCAACACCCCGAAAGCAGTCGATCTTCTCGTGATCAGATTGCGGGATCTTGCTGTGCACAAATTGGCAGCCATGTTTCCGACATCGCAACAGGGACTACACTTCACTAAACTACTTCATTGGCTATTAAGCAGCTTCTTAAATTCGGAGGTTACGAAAGGCACTATAGGGGCAGCATAGAATCATTGAATCATAGAATTTACAGTGCAGAAGGAGGCTATTCGACCCATCGAGTCTGCACCGGCTCTTGGAAAGAGCACCCTATTTATTTATTTATTTATTTATTTATAGTACCCAATTATTTTTTCGAATTAAGGGGCAATTTAGCCCGGCCAATTCACCTACCCTGCACATCTTTGGGTTGTTGGGGTGAAACCCACGCACACGGGGAGAATGTGCAAACACCACACGGACAGTGACCCAGGGCCGGGATTCGAACCTAGGTCCTCAGCGCCGGAGGCAGCAATGCTAACCACTGTGTCATCGTGCTGCCCCAGGGCACCCTACTTAAACCCACGCCTCCACCCTATCCCTGTAACCCAGTAAGCCCCACCTGACCTTTTGTTGGACACTAAGGGCAATTTATCATGGCCAATCCACCTAACCCGCACATCTTTGGATTGTGGGATTGTGCTAACCACTGTGCTGCCCTAACTGAGCATGGTAGCACAGTGGTTAGCACTATTGCTTCGCGACGCCAGGGTCCCAGGTTCCAGTCCTGGCTTGGGTCACTGTCTGCACGTTCTCCCCGTGTCTGCGTGGGTTCCCTCCGGGTGCTCCGGTTTCCTCCCACAAGTCCCAAAAGACGTGCTGTTAGGTGAATTGGACATTCTGAATTATCCCTCAGTGTACCCGAACAGGCGGCGGAGTGTGGCAACTGGGGGATTTTCACAATAACTTCATTGCAGTGTTAATGTAAGCCTACTTGTGACACTAATAAAGATTATTATTATTTATTATATATAAATGCAGTTCTTTGTAAAGAGGTCGGGACAGATGGGGTTGGGGGGTGGTCTGTCACCCGGGATGTCCGAGTCACTGTGGTATTTTCATGCTGTACGTCTGGAGCTATGGATAGTGATGGTCGAGGCCCCAATTTGGTCCCATCCCATGCCTGTTCTGTCCAGCGAGATTGTGTTTCAAGGTGTTGTCTATAGCCATTGTCCCCCGCAGCTCGAACCAACAAGACACATTGACGCACTGGGGGAAAACCCTAAGCTCCTCCTGCTTCCTGCTGGCTGTCGCTGGGGCAAATCTCTTCACCAGCGACCCACTGGGCCCCCATCGGACCACGAGTGGCCAATCACAGCCAACCCTGGCTGACCTCTCCCTTCAAAATCTGACAGTGGAAACTCCGTCTTCGGCCCAGATTAAATCAACAACCTTGAAGAATTGTAATTTCCTGGCGTTTTTTTGTTGTTGGAGGAATTATCTGATATCTTCTGCAAACGTGACGCCATCAGAGAATCGGAGAGTGGTTGCAGCACTGAAGGAGGCCATTCAGCCAATTATGTCTGTGCTAGCCCTCTGGAAGAGTAACTCACCTCGCGTCACTCAACCCCCCCACCCCCTGCGTGAGTCTTTTTGCTTCAGTTTATCACCAAATTCCTTTTGAAAGCTTCGAGTGAAGCTGCCTTCCTCGCACATTCCAGGCCCCAACCACCTTGCCGCACAACTTTTGTCAATCATCTTAAATCTGCGGCCTCCCGTTCTCGATCTGTCCACCCCATCTCCTTGAACACCTTCACATCCTTCCGAAAGTGCGGGCCCACAACTGGACACCAGTTGACACCAACCCAGGGTTTTATGGAGGTTTATCAGAACTTCCTTGCTTTTGTACTCCACGTCCCTATTAATAAAATCTAGAATACTGGATGTTTTATTAACCACTCTCTCAATCTGTCTGCCACCTTCAATGACTTCTGCAGATATACCCTCAGGTCCCCCTGAAGAATTGGACCCTTTTTATTTTATGTTGTCTCTCCTTGTCATCCAACCAAATTTATTGACTTAATGTTTCCTCTGTATTAAATTTCATTTAGCTACATTGAGTTTATGGAACTGAAAAAGGCCATTTGGCCCATCAAATCTGTGAGTGTTTATGCTCCACACCAATCTCGTCCCACCATTTGTCATCTTGCCCAATCAATATATTCTTGGTTCCTCTCTCACTCGTGTTTCTCCAGCTTCTCAGTGTCTCTGTATGATTCACCTCGCCCACTGCCTGTGGGAGTTAGTTCCACATTCTCCCCACTCCCTGTGGGAGCGATCCCACATTCTCCCCGCTCCCCGTGGGAGCGAGTTCCACATTCTCCCCACTCCCTGTGGGAGCGATCCCACATTCTCCCCGCTCCCCGTGGGAGCGAGTTCCACATTCTCCCCACTCCCTGTGGGAGCGATGCCACATTCTCCCCACTCTCCGTGGGAGCCAGTTCCACATTCTCCCCACTCCCTGTGGGAGCGATCCCACATTCTCCCCACTCCCTGTGGGAGCGAGTCCCCCATTCTCCCCACTCTCCGTGGGAGCGAGTCCCACATTCTCCCCACTCACCGTGGGAGCGAGTCCCACATTCTCCCCACTCCCTGTGGGATCGAGTCCCCCATTCTCCCCACTCCCTGTGGGATCGAGTCCCCCATTCTCTACACTCCTGTGGAAGCGAGTCCCACATTCCCCCCACTCCCTGTGGGAGCAAGTTCCACATTCTCCCCACTCCCTGTGGGAGCAAGTTCCACATTCTCCCCACTCCCTGTGGGAGCGAGTCCCACATTCTCCCCACTCCCTGTGGGAGCGAGTCCCACATTCTCCCCCACTCTCTGGGTGAAGAAGTTTCTCCTGAATTCCCCGTTGGATTTATCAGTCACTGTTTTACAGTCAATCTTATTTGACATTTAATTTTATTTCACATAAACTGAATATTCAATATTCCCTTTTAATGCAGGTGGAAGTTCCACTATTATATGTCACAATTAATTACAAATTTCACATCAGACATGCAGACTTGTTTTGGGGATTTGCGTGACAGTGGTTTACAGGTTGGCATTTTTCATGCTCTTTGCATCTTGTTCTGTTCTTCCACCTCCATTTCCGAATCCTTCCCCTCGTCTGCTCATGGGTCCATGGGGTTGCAGCCACTGACATCCACGGTCAGGCGGACATTGGCCTTACAGTTGAAGATCAATGGGTCTTCAGTGATGGCTGCACAGCTGCTTAACTGGGGAGTGACATCCTTCACACACATCTACAATAAAACGTTCTCTTATTAAAAAATACATAAGTGCTCACTCTCGAGATCTAGGATACACAAACCGGGAGTTAACATTATCCTCACGGAGTTAACTCATTCACAACCAGTGCCCCTACTTCCCCCTGCAATCTGCCTTCACTCCCCTGAACATGGGGCAGTTTGATTTGCTCCTAGGGATAATCATGCATACACGGATTCTTGTGCACACACTCATGCAGACACGCACAGGCAAAAAAGTGCAAACTCTCGTGCAAAGATGCACACATTCTATTCTGACAGTGGGCAGGATCTATCCTCCTTCACTAATCCCGGGATGCTGGAGGCAGTAACAGTGAACAGCGGCTACTGCCCCGAATCAGCAGAACCCACACATTCCAGTCCCTGGGACTCTCTGTGCTACTCAATACCTGGGACTGTCGGTGTTACTGTGCCAGGCATTATTAACCTGGGCAGGCAAGAGAGGGAAATCTCACCGTCGCAGAGTCCCATTCCGCAATCAGCGGGCGCTTCCAAGCCTCTGCCAAGAAGTCTCCAAGCTTTGCTGGGTTTCGGGTGCTGCCCTCTTTGACGCCCCCTCGCCGGACGTATGCAGACCGGCGGATGCCCTGCAGTAGCCCAGATGCTCGCCCAACTGAGTAATAACGAGGGCTGGATGCCTGCCTGTACCAGCCGCAGGCTGGCGTGTTGGACAGAAGGTAGAAAATCACAGTCACCCCAATGATCATTGGCAGGCCGAGGTGAGCCATCCCGCAGCAGTGGCAAGTTGTGTCTCTCACAGTCCGACAGGCAGGAGCTCTTTATATCTCCCTCCTCACAGTGACGTTGCTGTACTGAGCTCTGGCGTCTGCAGCAGCCTGTAAGCAGCTTCTCCAGTTGGGCAGGTTAGAGAGGGAAACAGAATATTCGCTCTTCAATGTCTTATATATTGTTTAGACTCGGGTTGATGTGAATTTATTGACAGTGGGGACAAAACCTCAAAACATCTGTGAAACAATGATTTTAAAAAATAAATAAATTTAGAGCACCCAATTCATTTTTTTCCCAATTAAGGGGCAATTTAGTGCGGCCAATCCACCTACCCTGCACATCTTTAGGTTGTGGGGGTGAGACCCACGCAGACAGGGGGAGAATGTGCAAACTCCACACGGACAGTGACCCAGGGCCGGGATTCGAACCCGGGTCCTCAGCTCCACAATCCCAGTGCTAACCATTGCGCCACATGCCGCCCTCTGTGAAACAATGATACGAGTGAGCCGGGGACACAGAGCGATTAAAACATCACAGCTCATCCACACGCAGTTTACAGTCCCCACCACCCTCTCTCTGCCCCAACAACTGTTCCTTGGAAGGTTCCACAGTTTTTGCCTCCAGTCTCTGAACAGGCATGCATTTCACCTGTTGATTCTACCTGTGGGCGTCACGGTAGCACAATGGGTTAACACTGTTGCTTCACAGCGCCAGGGACCCGGGTTTGATTCCCGGCTTGGGTGACTTGTCTGTGTGGAGTCTGCACGTTCTCCCCGTGTCTGTGTGGGTTTCCTCCCGAAAGACGTGCTTGTTAGGTGAATTGGACTTTCTGAATTCTCCCTCTGTGTACCCGAACAGGCGCCAGAGTGTGGTGACAAGGGGATTTTCACAGTGACGTCATTGCAGTGTTAATGTAAGGCTACTTGAGACACTAATAAAGATTATTAATATTTCTAATGCTTCCAGTACTAAGCTCAGACTATGAGTTCCCAATAACATCACTTTTAATAGCTTTAAAGTTATCCAGGTCAATGCAGTCCACTTGATCATCACCCCACCCACCAACTTAAACATTCACTCCCTCCACCACCGACGCACAGTGGCAGCCGTGTGTACCATCTACAAGAAGCACTGCAGCAACTCACCAAGGCTCCTTAGTCAGCACCTTCCAAACCCACGACCTCTACCTTCTAGAAGGACAAGAGCAGCAGATACCTGGGAACCCCACCACCTGGAGGTTCCCCTCCAAGTCACTCACCACCCTGACTTGGAAATATATTGGCCGTTCCTTCACTGTCGCTGGGTCCAAATCCCGGAACTCCCTCCCTAACAGCACTGTGGGTGTACCTACACCACATGGACTGCAGCTGGTTCAAGGCGGCGGCTCACCACCACCTTCTCAAGGGCAATTAGGGATGGACAATAAATGCTGGGCCTGGCCGTTCTGTGAACAAATAATGCTTTTGTTTATTGGGATTGCGGTGATAGTATTGGAACAAGCAGTATAAGCGGAGGTAGATGGGTTGTGATGTCGCAAACGCTGAACCCGTCTCTGCTGCTTTAACCGACTTCCTTATTTTGGGCCGGTAAAAGCATCTAGAATCGGCCAAAACCCTAACACTGGTCTGACTCTTCCCTATGAGCTGGTGCTCACGTGGCTAATTCAGGGTAAACGTCCTGAGCTCTGGTCTGGTACAGCACAGTCCAATATGATTGGCACATTGCGACTAGGAATCCAGCTTTGATTAATCACGTTCCCGGTCTGTCAGCAATAAATGAGTAACGGGGGCAGCACGGTGGCCTAGTGGTTAGCACAACCGCCTCACGGCGCTGAGGTCCCAGGTTCGATCCCGGCTCTGGGTCACTGTCCGTGTGGAGTTTGCATATTCTCCCCGTGTCTGCGTGGGTTTTGCCCCCACAACCCAAAAATGAGCAGAGTAGGTGGATTGGCCATGCTAAATTGCCCCTTAATTGGAAAAAATAATTGGCTAATCTAAAATTTATTTTTAAAAATTCTAAAATAAATGAGTAACGGCCTCATTGGTCGAGTGATCTCAATTCTGATATTCACGTGGTGGGAGCGTGTGAACATTACCTTTCAGGGCCAGATGAAAAGTAGAGAATACGCTCCCGACTGCTTCACTCCTTAGGTCTCTGACCGACAGCAATCAGGTATTATGTGTGGAGTTTGGCTACGCTGTTAAGGAACTGGACTAGTAATTCTGAGACAAGGGTTCACCTCGTCAGCTGAGATAGTTCAATTCCGTCCAGCAAATAAACAGCGATGCGGTTGACGCTTGACTGCCCCGCCATTGAAACGGCCTTGTTCTATTCAAAGTGGCAGCTCACTTCAATCTTCTCAGACGCAATTAGGAGTGGTCAATAAATGTTGGGTATGGGAGTTATATTTATTTTTTTACACTAAAATTAGCATTAGTGTTTAAAACAGCCATCACTGTCTTGTTGGTGATTTTGACAGTGTTTGTCCCAGTGGAGGCCAGCTGAGAAAATGTGGGCCACAGCGTAGCAGACACCTTACTTGTTCAGGTGAGCTTCGAATGCTCAGTGGCATCATTTGAAGATGTGGAGATGCCGGTGTTGGACTGGGGTGGGCACAGTAAGAAGTCTTACCACACCAGGTTAAAGTCCAACAGGTTTATTTGGAATCACGAGCTTTCGGAGCACTGCTCCTTCCTAAGGCAAGTCACTTGAGGAAGGGGCTGCGCTCCGAAAGCGAATGATTTTAAAGCTAAATATTTTTTTAAAATACAGCTAGTGCTGTTGGGGAGTTTAATTAGTTGGGCAGGGGGAGGGTCACAGAGCATTAGTACAATAGGGACACTGCATACTACAGTAAAGGAACCAAGACAGATGGAGATCAGCCGTGTTGAGTTCCAAGGGACGAAGGAGAGGCTGGATGGCCTCTTTAAAGCCATGAGTATTAATAATCACTGATTGTGACAAGTAAGCATCAATTAAGTGAAAAGCCCCTTGTCGCCACAATCCGGCACCTGTTGGGGGAGGCCGGTACGGGAATTGAACCCGCGCTGCTGGCCTTGTTCTGCATTACAAGCCAGCTGTTTAGCCCACTGTGCTAAACCAGCTCCCTATTATAGGTAAGACTGATGAGTGAAGGATGGGGATTGACACGTGAAATTGTGATATCGTTGCCACCACGGAAATGTGGTTGAGGGAGGGACAGAACTGGAAACTCAACTTGGGAGGGGAGCCTCCACGTGGTGGTGTATCTGCTGCCCTTGTCCTAAGTCAGAGATCACACATTTGGGAAGATGCTGTTGAAGGAGCCTTGAGGAGTTGTAGAGGGTACAGACTGCTGCTGCTGCGCATCAGTGGCGGAGGGAGTGGATGTTTTAAGATGGTGGAAGGGGTGCTGATCAAGCGAGCTGCCTTGTGCTGGATTGGTGTTGAGCTTCTTGAGTGCTATTGCCCAGGCAAGTGGAGAGTATTCCATCACACTCCTGACTTGTGCCTTGTACATTCCCACTGGATTCACCTGTCCGGCAGTAGCAGCATTGACAAGGACAGAGGGGAACATGGCAGCTGTGGCATCGTGGTGACAGACTCAGATCCCATACCTACCAGACACCCACTCCTTTGAACCCGAGGGGGACAATGCTTGTTCACAAACAGCAGGGAACGTGTGGTGGGATTAAAAATCACGGACGATAAAAACCTCTCTTCAAAGTGGAATTTTTATTCTCATTTCCGTTGTACACAACTCATCCCCTCCCGCAAAACTTCAAATCGGAATTACCTTCCCGAACACATTTCAAACGAGGATCCTCATTAGAGACGGGCGTTTGACTTACACATTGTTCACACACTGTAATTGGAGAAAGACTGGCCAATCTGCAACTCAGGAGACAGTCAAGGCCACACTGTCTGGCTCTCTTTTGGGATTGGAGAAGTTAAGGGATGGGGTGGCGAGGAATAAGACAAATTGGCGAAGAAATTTGAAACAGCAAGAAAGGGAGTGATGAATCTCCCCAGGTGATATTGTTGCTCCGTAACTCACAACCCGACACCCAACCCGCAATTTTAAACATCGCTACAGTCTGACCCATTTAGCAGGTTAGATTCTTCATCTCAACGTCAGTTTTAAGTTTACTTTGCAGTTCTTTAAATGTGTGCTCCCTTGTATCAGTTTGTAATAATATTCTGGGGTTTTTTCTTACTTATTGCTATATGAAGATTCAGCCGTCAGGATTTGAATTTAAATAACATGTCGTCCAAGCCTGGTGCACAGACGATCACAGACTGATCAAACGTCACTCGCTATTGTACAAGGAGAGACCGGTGGGAAATAGCCCGGGGGGGGGGGGTTTGCAACTGGTGTTAATAGCCCTGAGGGAGTCCGAGAGAGAGAGAGCGATGCAGAGCAAGAGAAAGTGCGAGGCAGAGACCGAGAGAGAAAGAGCGAGGAAGAGACAGAGACCGAGAGAGAGAGGGAGGGAGGCAGAGACAGAGACCGAGAGAGAGAGAGAGGGAGGCAGAGACCGAGAGAGAGAGAGAGAGAGGGAGGCAGAGACCGAGAGAGAGAGAGAGGGAGGCAGAGACCGAGAGAGAAAGAGCGAGGAAGAGACAGAGACCGAGAGAGAGAGGGAGGGAGGCAGAGACAGAGACCGAGAGAGAGAGAGAGGGAGGCAGAGACCGAGAGAGAGAGAGAGAGAGGGAGGCAGAGACAGAGAGAGAGAGGGAGGCAGAGACAGAGAGAGAGAGAGAGGGAGGCAGAGACAGAGAGAGAGAGAGAGGGAGGCAGAGACCGAGAGAGAGAGAGAGGGAGGCAGAGACCGAGAGAGAGAGAGAGGGAGGCAGAGACCGAGAGAGAGAGAGGGAGGCAGAGACCGAGAGAGAGAGAGGAAGGCAGAGACCGAGAGAGAGAGAGGAAGGCAGAGACCGAGAGAGAGAGAGGAAGGCAGAGACCGAGAGAGAGAGAGGAAGGCAGAGACCGAGAGAGAGAGAGGAAGGCAGAGACCGAGAGAGAGAGAGGAAGGCAGAGACCGAGAGAGAGAGAGGAAGGCAGAGACCGAGAGAGAGAGAGGAAGGCAGAGACCGAGAGAGAGAGAGGAAGGCAGAGACCGAGAGAGAGAGAGGAAGGCAGAGACCGAGAGAGAGAGAGGAAGGCAGAGACCGAGAGAGAGAGGGAGGCAGAGACCGAGAGAGAGAGGGAGGCAGAGACCGAGAGAGAGAGGGAGGCAGAGAGAGAGAGGGAGGCAGAGACCGAGAGAGAGAGCAAGGCAGAGACATCAGTACGAATTTCTACTTCCAGCTGGCTCCAATTGCAAAGCGTTTGAGTGAATTTCAGCGGAGGGCAGGAGTAATGACAGAAATTGCTGGAAACTCACAGGAGGTCCACCAGGGGCTGTAAAGGGAGGACATGGGGTCAGTAGTTCTGAGGGTAGCCCTTTGCTGGTTGGGTCAGCTGTGACAAGTCCCACAGTCTGACACTGGAGTAACGACACTTGGAAAGATGTAGCAGAGAATCGCCACCCCAACTGGAGTTAGGGTTTCTGGATAAAAATGACTGGGGGGCAGGACTCGAGCAGAGTTTTGTTTGAGTGGGTGTACAATGAATGACTTGTATTCATGCCTCCCCTTGCTACACTGAGTGAACCTTATGACCAGGTTGTTAGGGCCCCTCCACTGTGCGGCTCCCCGGCGAATGTGTTGGGACATTTAAATTCTAGTTCTAAGGGAGCAGAACATCCCACGGGACAGGAGGGGCTGTAAAATGCTGGCCCGAGTGTGGTGCTGGTAAGACCTGGTCAATTCTATGAGTTTCCCATTGAGGGGGGTGGGGGGGGGTTTCAATGCCCCTCACTGCGCGCCATCCTCCTCTTCGTCGTCATCGTCATCATCATCATCCTCATCTTCTTCAGAGCTGAAGGTGCCATCGGGGAGGCTGTAGACACGGATGACTTGCTGCGGACAGGGAGAGAGACGGAAGGACGGGTTCAGCAGCAAACCAGCACAGCTCAAACAGATCAACACACCAGCCAGTGTTCACAGCACCAGGAGGGAGCTTCCACTCAACACAGTGGCTCTCACCTCGCCTGCACACACCATGGCCACAGGTGGGAACCCTCACCACCACTCCCAACGATCACAGCCTACTGCCAAAAAATAAACCAGGCACATCCCCCCACCCCACCCAACCCCCCACCCACCGCCATTCATTCCTGCCTCAGTCATATAAACAAGAAAGTTACAGCACAGTAACAGGCACTACGGCCCTTCAAGCCTGCATGGACCATGCTGCCCGCTTGCACTCAAACCCCCTACCCTTCCAGAGTTCCTATCCCTCTATTCCCACCCTATTCATGTATTTGTCAAGACACCCCTTAAAAGTCACTAGAATTTTAAAAAACAAAACAGTGCAGAAGGAGGCCATTCAGCCCATCGAGTCTGCACCAGCCCTCAGAAAGAGCACCCTGCTTAAGCCCACACTTCCACCCTATCCCTGTAACCCAGCAACCCCACCTAATCCAAGGGCAATTTATCACGGCCAATCCACCTAACCCGCACATCTTTGGACTGTGGGAGGAAACCGGAGCACCCGGAGGAAACCCACGCAGACACGGGGAGAACATGCAGACTCCGCACAGACAGTGACCCAAGCCGGGAATCGAACCTAGGACCCTGCTGCTGTGAAGCAACGGTACTAACCACTGTGTTACCGTGCTGCCCTATCGCATCTGCTTCTACCACCTCCCCCGGCCACGAGTTCCAGGCTCCCACTACCCTCTGTGTAAAAGAAAACTTCCCTCGTACATCCCCTGTAAACCTTGCCCCTCGTACCGTAAACCTACGCCCCCTAGTAATTGATTCTTCCACCCTGGGAAAAAACTTCTGATTATGCACTCTGTCCATACCCCTCAATCTTGTAGACCTCTATCAGGTCGCCCCTCAACCTACATCGTTGCGAGTTTATTCAACCTCTCCTCATAGCTAATGCCCTCCATAACCAGGCAACATCTTGGTAAATCTTTACTGCACCCTCTCCAAAGCCTCCACATCCTCCTGGTAGTGTGGCGACCAGAATTGAACACTATATTCTATAAAGCTGCAACATGACTTGCTAATTTTTAAACTCAATGCCCCGTCCGATGAAGGCAAGCATGAACTGCAGATGCTTTTTCGGCCTCTGAATTCACAGCTCAGCGTTCCAATTGTTACAGAGTGCAAGGCTGCGCAGAATTAAAACTGACAAGAGGATGCAGATAACTACATCCAATGTGCCGGATCATTCAGCTTCCTACTGAAATTGGACCCACAGTGAAAAACCCCTGCGCGCAGTTCCCCGGCGAATACAGGGCACAGAATTCACGTCACAGGCCATTCGAGCCAATGGGTCAATGTTTATTCTCCACGAGCCTCATGACCCACTCTACTGCCTCGCGCCTAACCGTCTATCCCTCTTTCATGCAGCTTCTCCTTAAACCGGTCGGTGCACAGCATAAACCAGATGCTGTAGCAACTGGTCCCTCCTGTATGACCCAGAGGTGGAGCCACTCACACACACACACCCACCCCAGCAGAGCTCACCTTGTTAGGGTCTTTCAGGATAAGGTATTTGCCCTCCTCCAACTTCATGCAGATGTCAATGACACAGCGCAGGATTCCCCAGGCGTTCTCCATACTCAGGTTAATCTGACTGGCAAACTCGTTGGGCTTGAACTGTTGGGTGCCCAGGACCACGTGACGAGAGGAGTCCTTGATGTGGAATCGGGAAACGTACCTTCAAACAGAGAGAGGGAGAGATGTTTGCACATTTTTGCCTTTTTTGCTTCCTTTCTGATGATGTCTGTAACTGTTTATAAAGCCAAAAACTACCTCAATAAAATTGTTTATTAAAAAAAAACAGAGAGAGGGAGTGAGAGCACGGATCCACTAGCCAACAGTCACACATTCACCGTTGTGATCCACACTGCACTGACCGAATAAGGACAGGTCAGAGTCGGCATCTACAGCCCAACTATTGCTGGTATTTTAAGAGTTTGTGAATTGTAGGAGGAAGCGACGGCTGCAGATGGGAACAAGATACTGAAATTTTGTTTCATACAAAAATCTAAATATTGACCCCAGGACATCAGCAGGAACTCCCCAAATCTTCCTCCGATAACAACCGGGTCTTTTGCATCTACCTGAAAAACTGACAGTGCGGCACTCCCTCAGTACTGACCCTCTGACAGTGCAGCACTCCCTCAGTACTGACCCTCTGACAGTGCGGCACTCCCTCAGCACTGACCCTCTGACAGTGCAGCACTCCCTCAGTACTGACCCTCTGACAGTGCGGCACTCCCTCAGTACTGACCCTCTGACAGTGCAGCACTCCCTCAGTACTGACCCTCTGACAGTGCAGCACTCCCTCAGTACTGACCCTCTGACAGTGCAGCGAGCCCTCAGTACTGACCCTCTGACAGTGCGGCACTCCCTCAGTACTGACCCTCTGACAGTGCAGCGAGCCCTCCATAATGCACTGGGTCTGACAGTCTGTGGTTCTGGCCCTGGATGGGGCTTGAACCCAATATCTTAGACTTAGCCGCGGCTGAGAAGAATATTTGCAGCAAAGAGGAACCATATCTCAGACATGAAGTTTGGGATTAAACACAATTAATTGAAACTCGTGGACCAAAATCCATCTACATTCAGAACTTTAAAAAAAAAAACTGTTCGAAATTTCCAAATCTCACGCGCCAAAGTCCAGCATCCTTACCCGAGTTTCAGATACTCCGTTCCAGCCAGCAATGCACAGCAGGTCCATCGAGCGAGCTTGTAGCTGTTATTCTTCAACTCCGTGGCAAGGACTGCCCCCCTCTGTGAATCCAGTTTCTGCCGCCAGTCCACCCCATTACAGTACTGCACAGGGAAACAGAAATACAATGTCCCCCAGATAGTCTGCAGCTCCCCAGATAGACTACAGCTCGCAGCAATACACCAGGAGCCCCCGACCTTACTATTAACATCAACTCCACAACCGACTCGAAGAGGCCAGACATGTTCTTACAAACACTTAACAAATGATCCAAACATGGAAACTGCTGGATTACCCAGCCAAGAGCTCACTCACCAACCATTCAAGCCGGGCCCCCTGATAATTCTGACTCACTCCCCAGGGACCCCCTGTAAATACTGACACACTCCTCAGAGATCCCCTGTAAATACTGACACACCAACCCCGGGAGACCTGCTGTAAATACTGACACACTCCCCGGGGACTCCCTGTAAATACTGACACACTCCCCGGGGACCCCCTGTAAATACTGACACACCATCCCCGGGGACCCCCCCCCCCCTGTAAATACTGACACACCATCCCCGGGGGGTCCGCTGTAAATACTGACACACCATCCCCGGGGAACCCCCTGTATATACTGACATACTCCCCAGGGACCCCCTGTATATACTGACACACTCCCCGGCAAACCCCTGTAAATACTGACACACTCCCCGGGGACCCCCTGTAAATACTGACACATTCTCCGGGGACCCCCTGTAAATACTGACACACTCTCCGGGGACCCCCTGTAAATACTGACACACTCTCCGGGGACCACCTGTAAATACTGACACACTCCTCGGAGACCCCCTGTAAATACTGACACACTCCCCGGGACCCCCTGTAAATACTGACACACTCCCCGGGGACCCCCTGTAAATACTGACACACTCCCCGGGACCCCCTGTAAATACTGACACACTCCCCGGGGACCCCCTGTAAACACTGACACACTCCCCGGGGACTCCCTGTAAATACTGACACTCTTTGGTGACAGCAGCTTTTACGGCAATCACTCGGAGATTGCAGTACCGTGTGAGATCTTGGTCCCTACCCGTGAGTCCCACTCGTTCAGAGTTTTGACATTGATGAAAGACACTTCGCCGTTGGCACCCGTCATGACTCCATCATGCTCACATCGCACAATCAGGTCGATGTCCTCTCCCAGCTTCCACCTCCGATACCTGCAGGAAGCGATTCAGAGGGAACTGAGTGAGGCGGAGACACGCTGCAACAGTCAAAAGGACATCAGCCACTTGAGATTTAATCAACGTAGTCAGTGGGATTATAACGACCACACCAAAGGTGTGGTCAGGATACAGAACAAATAGATCAGAAAGCAAGAGTTTAAATCCCGCCATCTCTGCGGGGTATGTGAACTCAAAATGGGGAAATACAAGGCTGGGATTAGTAAAGTGTCCATGATCATTAAGAAAATGGCGGTAAGGGAAGTTGCCTTCCTTTACCCAGTATGGGCCCAAGAGTGATGCTGGGTCCACACCAGCGTGACCGAATCTTAACTGTCCCCTGAAATAGCCGCAGCTTAGGGCAACCAGGGAGGTGTAATAAATGCTGGTCGAGCCAGCGACGCCCACATCTCGAGAATGAATATCTTAAAAACATTGTGGGACTGCCGGCAGGTGGTGGATTCCATCGTGAGTCTCAGAGCCGTTTGATCCAAGGCACCAGTCCTTATCGTCACATGATGCTGTCCCTACTCAGGACCTCAGCACCCATTGCTGCACACAGGTGTCTCATAGGAACAGCCCCTCGAGCCCGTCTCGCCATTCAATGAGATTGTGGCTGATCTGTGACCCAACTCCATAGACCTGCCGTTGGCCCATATCCCTTAATATCTTCGCTTAACAAAAATCTCAGATTGAAAATGAGCAACTGTTCCAGCTTCAGCTGCCGTGTGTGGGAGAGAATTCCAAACCTCTACCACCCTTTGAGTGAAGAAGTTCTTCCCAACATCTCCCCTGAACGGACTGGTCCTAATTTTTAGACTCTGTCCCCGAGTTTTAGAATCTCCACCCAGTGGAAATAGTTTATCTTTATCCACCCTGTCTTTCCCTGTTAATATCTTGAATACTTCGATCAGATCACCGTAACTTTCTAAATTCTAGCGAAAACAGGCCTAATTTGTGTAATCTCTCTTTGTAACAACCCCATTAGTCCAGGTATCATTCTTGTAAACCTGCCTTGCACTCCCTCCAAGGCCAAAATATCCTTCCTAAGGTGCGGCGCCCAGAACTGCTCCCAGTGACTCCAAGTGGAGTCTAACCAGGGTTTTGTAAAGTTGCAGCATCACCCGTGTCTTTATATTCCAATGCTCTCGATATAAAAGCCATTAGCGTTTTTGATTACTTTCTACATTTGTTCCTGGCATTTTAAAAATCTTTGAACCTGAACCCGAAAGTCTCTCTACAGGCACCCCCTGTACTTTTCTTTCCATTTCGAAAGTCCTATGGGGCAGCACGGTGGCACAGTGGTTAGCACTGCTGCCTCACAGCGCCAAGGACCCAGGTTCGATCCTGGCCCCGGGTCACTGTCCGCGTGGAGTTTGCACATTCTCCCGTGTCTGCGTGGGGTTACAGGGATAGGGCGGGGGAGTGTGCCTAGGTAGGATGCTCTTTCGCAGGGTCGGTGCAGACTCGATGGGCCGATTGGCCTTCCTCTGCATTGTAAGGATTCTATGGATTTGCTGCTGGTAGCATCATCTTGTATCGCATTAAGTCACTTGCCCAAACCATCCTTCACATTGTTATTAATCAGAGGATCAAATCCAGTGAGTTCACACAAACTCCATTCACGTGCTCTCGGAGTGAGCAGCTTCCTTTCCCACCTGTATCCCACTGAAGCCACCTCATTCTTGTCCACATCGTCCTCCACAAAAGGGTTTGGATTTGGGAACTTGTATTTCTCAATGCCCTAGAGGAGAGAGAGATAAAGGAGAGTGTAAACCGGGTCACATGACAAGGCAGCAGCTAAAATAACTGAAGAAAAATACCCGGGCCCAAGAGACAGCGCGCTGACCGCCACTGGGACGCCGCGCTGACCGCCGCAGGGACGCCGCGCTGACCGCCGCAGGGACGGTGCGCTGACCGCCGCAGGGACGGTGCGCTGACCGCCACGCTGACCGCCGCAGGGACGGTGCGCTGACCGCCGCAGGGACGGTGCGCTGACCGCCGCAGGGACGGTGCGCTGACCGCCGCAGGGACGGTGCGCTGACCGCCGCAGGGACGGTGCGCTGACCGCCGCAGGGACGGTGCGCTGACCGCCGCAGGGACGCTGCGCTGACCGCCGCAGGGACGGTGCGCTGACCGCCGCAGGGACGGTGCGCTGACCGCCGCAGGGACGGTGCGCTGACCGCCGCAGGGACGGTGCGCTGACCGCCGCAGGGACGGTGCGCTGACCGCCGCAGGGACGGTGCGCTGACCGCCGCAGGGACGGTGCGCTGACCGCCTCAGGGACGCCGCGCTGACCGCCTCAGGGACGCCGCGCTGACCGCCTCAGGGACGCCGCGCTGACCGCCTCAGGGACGCCGCGCTGACCGCCTCAGGGACGCCGCGCTGACCGCCTCAGGGACGGTGCGCTGACCGCCGCTGGGACTCCGCGCTGACCGCCTCAGGGACGGTGCGCTGACCGCCGCAGGGACGGTGCGCTGACCGCCGCAGGGACGGTGCGCTGACCGCCGCTGGGACTCCGCGCTGACCGCCTCAGGGACGGTGCGCTGACCGCCGCAGGGACGGTGCGCTGACCGCCGCTGGGACGCCGCGCTGACCGCCTCAGGGACGCCGCGCTGACCGCCTCAGGGACGGTGCGCTGACCGCCGCTGGGACTCCGCGCTGACCGCCTCAGGGACGGTGCGCTGACCGCCTCAGGGACGCCGCGCTGACCGCCTCAGGGACGGTGCGCTGACCGCCGCAGGGACGGTGCGCTGACCGCCACAGAGACGGTGCGCTGACCGCCGCTGGGACGGTGCGCTGACCGCCGCAGGGACGCCGCGCTGACCGCCGCAGGGACGGTGCGCTGACCGCCACAGAGACGGTGCGCTGACCGCCGCAGGGACGCCGCGCTGACCGCCGCAGGGACGGTGCGCTGACCGCCACAGAGACGGTGCGCTGACCGCCGCAGGGACGCCGCGCTGACCGCCACAGAGACGGTGCGCTGACAGCCGCAGGGACGGTGCGCTGACTGCCGCAGGGACGGTGCGCTGACTGCCGCAGGGACGGTGCGCTGACTGCCGCAGGGACGCTGCGCTGACTGCCGCAGGGACGCTGCGCTGACAGCCGCAGGGACGCTGCGCTGACCGCCACTGGGACGCTGCGCTGACCGCCACTGGGACGCTGCGCTGACCGCCACTGGGACGCTGCGCTGACCGCCACTGGGACGCTGCGCTGACCGCCACTGGGACGCTGCGCTGACCGCCACTGGGACGCTGCGCTGACCGCCACTGGGACGCTGCGCTGACCGCCACTGGGACGCTGCGCTGACCGCCACTGGGACGCTGCGCTGACCGCCACTGGGACGCTGCGCTGACCGCCACTGGGACGCTGCGCTGACCGCCACTGGGACGCTGCGCTGACCGCCACTGGGACGCTGCGCTGACCGCCACTGGGACGCTGCGCTGACCGCCACTGGGACGCTGCGCTGACCGCCACTGGGACGCTGCGCTGACCGCCACTGGGACGCTGCGCTGACCGCCACTGGGACGCTGCGCTGACCGCCACTGGGACGCTGCGCTGACCGCCACTGGGACGCTGCGCTGACCGCCACTGGGACGCTGCGCTGACCGCCACTGGGACGCTGCGCTGACCGCCACTGGGACGCTGCGCCGACCGCCACTGGGACGCTGCGCCGACCGCCACTGGGACGGTGCGCCGACCGCCACTGGGACTCCGCGCTGACCGCCACTGGGACTCCGCGCTGACCGCCACTGGGACTCCGCGCTGACCGCCACTGGGACTCCGCGCTGACCGCCACTGGGACTCCGTGCTGACCGCCACTGGGACTCCGCGCTGACCGCCACTGGGACTCCGCGCTGACCGCCACTGGGATGTTGCGCTGACTGCCGTGCTGACCACCCCGAGGACAGCGAGTCCCTCCAACACCCACATAACCAAAGGACCCAAACGCCAGATAATATTTCACCCTTTCCAAACCCAGGAAAGGCTCCGCTTGTCAAAAATGACCGAACCGGAGAAACTGCCTAATCCCAAAAAAAGCCCGTGAAACACAGGAACAAAACCTTGCATTTGATGTAGTTACTGTCCCTTAGTCCGCCCTTGGTCAGAAGTCTGTCCAGCAGGGAGTGTTGTGCTGCCTTCTTGAGGAGGAAGTTTCTTAGTCGCACGTACCGTCCTGTCTCCAGCTTTTTAAAAAACAAATTTAGAGTACCCAATTCATTTTTTCCAATTAAGGGGCAATTTAGTGTGGCCAATCCACCTACCCTGCACATCTTTGGGTTGTGGGGGCGAAACCCACGCAGACACGGGGAGAATGTGCAAACTCCACACGGACAGTGACCCAGAGCCGGGGTCGAACCTGGGACCTCAGCGCTGTGAGGCAGCAGTGCTAACCACAACGCCACCGTGCTGTCCTATGTCTCCAGGTTTTGAAGGAGGTATCCAATGTCACCATGGCGGACATTGCCACTAGTGCATCGTGTTGTCGGAGTTGGCTCCTCCCTCTTAGCGTGGCAACTATCACTGGGTTTGGCGGGGGTGGATGGGAGCGCAGCCGCTTTGGCACCTTTTAAGCTAAACCTCGAGGGTTTACAGACCAGTTGCTTACGTCGCTTGGTGTCCCTTTTCGCACCATCTTCAGGCATTGCTGAGAAAAGTTGTGGTTGATGTAAGTGGCCTCCATGGCCAAGTTACGGGGAGAATTGAAAGAATTCCCTTCATCTTGTGGGGGCTCGTTCGCGGTTTCGCTGACCGTTAGGAGGTCTGGATGATAAAAAGAGCAAGTTAACAAGCAGCCGCGGCACCCTCTGACCATCAGACCCAATCATCAGCCGGACAATAAAAAAAGATTCTCAGTGCTGGGATATTTTATTGTGCACGGCACAGAGGGGGAGGGGTAAAATGCAATGGCAGATGGAATACAATGTTGACAAATGTGAGGTTATCCATTTTGGTAGGAATAACAGCAAACGGGATTATTATTTAAATGATTAAATATTAAAACATGCAGCTCTGCAGAGAGACCCGGGTGTGCTAGTGCATGAGTCACAGAAAGTTGGCTTACAGGTGATTAAGAAGGCAAATGGAATTTTGTCCTTCATTGCTAGAAGAATAGAGTTTAAGACTAGGGAGGTTATGTTGCAATTGTATAAGGTGTTAGTGAAGCCACACCTGGAGTATTGTGTTCAGTTTTGGTCTCCATACTTGAGAAAGGACGTACTGGCACTGGAGGGTGTGCAGAGGAGATTCACTAGGTTAATCCCAGAGCTGAAGGGGTTGGATTATGAGGAGAGGTTGAGTAGACTGGGACTGTACGCGTTGGAATTTAGAAGGATGAGGGGGGGATCTTATAGAAACATGTAAAATTATGAAGGGAATAGATAGGATAGATGCGGGCAGGTTGTTTCCACTGGCGGGTGAAAGCAGAACTAGGGGGCATAGACTCAAAATAAGGGGAAGTAAATTTACGACTGAGTTTAGGAGGAATTTCTTCACCCAAAGGGTTGTGAATCTATGGAATTCCTTGCCCAGTGAAGCAGTTGAGGCTTCTTCATTAAATGTTTTTAAGGTAAAGATAGATAGTTTTTTGAAGAATAAAGGGATTAAGGGTTATGGTGTTCGGGCCGGAAAGTGGAGCTGAATCCACAAAAGATCAGCCATGATCCCATTGAATGGCGGAGCAGGCTCGAAGGGCCAGATGGCCTACTCCTGCTCCTAGTTCTTATGTTATCTGACACAATGCCTGCATTGGCAATTTTCTCCTTACCAAAGTCCGAGTGGTCACGTTTGTCGAAGAAGAGCTTGGATCCGACCCGTTGCACGATGATGTCCCAGGAATAGACGGATCTGGTGCAGCACATCAGAGTGGCCAGGATGGCGTCTGTTGCAAACACATTCCCCTGAGACTTGGCCAGCTGTTAACACACGGAGACAATCAACCACTCACTCCAAAACCACGGCACAGGGAATAGCTCTCGTTCAATTAGACAGAAACAGCCAACAACCTCAAACTCCGTTTACGGGAGGGAGGGAGATCACGGAGTTCGGACTTTGGCCAGCACACTAATTCCAGTTTCTGACAGAGCACAAATAAACGGAGACGCAAGACAGCCAGGGTTCCGGAGGACAAGTGCAGCAACATCAACCTAACACTATCAAGGAAACGCCATCAGCGGAGACTGCAACAGTGCAAACAGATGGCTGACTGTTCTGGACATTGCACACAGCTTCATGCACACCGAGTGGACAAATGATAAATTATAGACCAGCACTACCTGATGTCAGTAGTGGGGAAAATTCTCGAATCCATTAATCAAAGATTTTATAGCAGAGCACTTGGGAAACAGAGGCAGGATCGGACAGAGTCAGCATGGATTTACGAAAGGGAAATCATGCTTGACAAATAGATTGGAATTTTTTGAGGATGTGACTCGGAAAGTTGACAAGAGGGAGCCAGCCAATGTGCTTTATTTGGATTTTCAGCAATCTTTTCACACAGTTCCGCATAAGAGATTAATGTGTAAAATTAAATCGCATGGGATTAGGGGTAGTGTGTGGGGATGGATAGAAAACTGGTTGGCAGTGGAAACAAAGAGTAGGAATTAACAGGTCTTTTCCAAATGACAGGCAGTGACTAATGGGGTACCGCAGGGATCGGTGCTGGGACCCTGGCTATTCACAATTTATATTAATGATTTAGATGATGGAACAAAATGAAATATCTCCAAATTTGCAGATGACACCAAGTTGGGTGGGAGGGTGAGCTGTGAGGAGGATGCAGAGATGCTTCAATGTGATTTGGACAAGTTGAGCGAGTGGGCAAATGAATGGCAGATACAGTATAATTTGGATAAATACGAGGTTATCCACTTTGGTAGCAAAAACAAGGCGGCAGATTATCTGAATGATCATAAATTAGGAGAGGGGAATGTGCAACGAGACCTGGGTGTCCTCGTACACCAGTCACTGAAGGTAAGCATGCAGGTACAGCAGGCGGTAAAGAAGGCCAATGGTATGTTGACCTTCATAGCGAGAGGATTAGAGTACAGGAGCAGGGATGTCTTGCTGCAAATATACAGGGCCTTGGTGAGGCCACACATGGAGTATTGTGGGCAGTTTTGGTCTCCTTATCTGCGCTAGAGAGAGTGCAACCAAGGTTTACCAGACTGATTCCTGAGATGGCAGGACTGACGTACGAGGAGAGATTGAATCGGTTAGGATTGTTCTCGCTGGAGTTCAGAAGAATGAGGGGGGAATCTCATAGAAACCTAGAAAATTCTAATCGGACTGGACAGGGTAGATGCTGGAAGGATGTTCCCGATGGCGGGGGCGTCCAGAACCAGGGGTCACAGTCTGAGGATATGGGGTAGACCATTTAGGACAGAGACGAGGAGAAATTTCTTCACCCAGAGAGTGGTGAGCTGGTGAAATTCGTTACCACAGGAAATAGTTGAGTCCAAAACATTGTATGTTTTCAAGAAGCAGTGAGATACAGCACTTAGGGCAAACAGAGAACATACCGTGCAGAAGGAGGCCATTCAGCCCATCGAGTCTGCACCAACCCACTTAAGCCCTCACTGCCACCCTATCCCCGTAACCCGATAAACCCTCCTAACGGTTTTGGTCACTAAGGGCAATTTATCATGGCCAATCTACCTAACCTGCACTTCTTTGGACCGTGGGAGGAAACCGGAGCACCCGGAGGAAACCCACGCAGATACGGGGAGAGCGTGCAGACTCCGCACAAACAATGACCCAAGCCGAGAATCGAACCTGGGACCCTGGCACTGTGAAGCCAGAGTGCTAGCCACTTGTGCTACTGTGCTGCCCAAAGGGGATCAAAGGATATGGAGGGGGAAGGCGGGATTTGGCTATTGAGTTAGATGATCAGCCATGATGATAATGAACGGCTGAACAGGCTCGAAAGACAGAAAGGCCTCGTCCTGCTCCCATTTTCTACGTTACTAGAAGGATGACCATCCTGTCACGCAGTAATGCTGACTGGAGCTTGCACAGCAAAAAAACGACACTCAAATGAAGACTGGCCACACTGCACAAGGTAGAACAGGGGGGAACTCACTCAGCACCTTCTCTGCTCTTCAGTTAGATTGTGGGGCCGACCACGTACCTCGGCTCCATCTCCCTTCATGGGTTTCAGCTCCAGCAAACATCCATCAGTGCGAGGTTTAAGATTAACTGGCCGAGCATTACTGCCCCAACACCTCTTACAACGAGCTCTGATCTGTGAACTAACCTTACGGATGACAGGGTCGTCAGTGGTGGTCACAGTGTGGAAAATCCTCTTGATGCTTCTCAGTGATTTCTCGTTCCGGGTTGTTATTCGGTCGAACGCCTTGTCATAGTACTCCAGTGTACCACAGCACTCTCTGAGGGAACAGGAACCCAACACAGCAATCAGACAGTGACCAGCTCGTCTGTTCTAGTGGAATGGGAGAAGGGAAAAATATCTGGACACCTGGGAGAATTGTGAGACTCTGCTTCAAAGGGTGCACCGCATGGGGCAGACAGGAATCAAGTTTAACCGTAGAATATCTTATCCGAAGTGACAGTGCAGCACTCCCTCAGCAAGTTAAAGTCGCCACAGACCCAGATAACCGTAGGCTGCTTTTCTCCCTTTGAGGAGGAGAGCTGACTGGTGGTGATTTAACCCGAGGGTCACACCACCTCAGGCAGGGAACAAGATTGAGAAGGTGGAGCCGCCATCAATAACCTCAGCCGGTGCGGGAATTGAACCCACGGTGCTGGCCTCGCTCTGCGTCAGGAACCAGCTGTCCAGCCAACTGAGCTAAACTGGCAGCGCGGCACTGACCCTCTGACAGTGCAGCACTCCCTCAGTACTGACCCTCTGACAGTGCGGCACTCCCTCAGTACTGACCCTCTGACAGTGCGGCACTCCCTCAGTACTGACCCTCTGACAGTGCGGCACTCCCTCAGTACTGACCCTCTGACAGTGCAGCACTCCCTCAGTACTGACCCTCTGACAGGGCAGCACTCCCTCAGTACTGACCCTCTGACAGGGCAGCACTCCCTCAGTACTGACCCTCTGACAGTGCAGCACTCCCTCAGTACTGACCCTCTGACAGTGCGGCGCTCCTTCAGTACTGACCCTCTGACAGTGGGGCACTCCCTCAGTACTGACCCTCTGACAGTGCGGCACTCCCTCAGTACTGACCCTCTGACAGTGCGGCACTCCCTCAGTACTCCACTATAGTGCGTATGAGAGCAGAGATTTTGAAATTGCAGCCAAAACAAAGGCAGGTTGTTTTTCCTTCAGGGCACCTTTGGAGCCTCAAGACCTCAAAAGGCAGAGCTGCAGAGGTGGTTTGCAGAGGCAATACGGCACGCAGATACAGCCCACCCTGCGGTGACTGGGCCTGGGCAGGGTGGGTGGGGAGCTCGGGGAAAGGGGAGAAATCTATTGGGGAAACACTCACATGTCGCTGGGATCAGCCACTTCCATGTATCTCATCTTCATCAGCCGAGGAAAGTCCATCTCTTCCTTCACCTCCCAATCACTCCGCACTTCAACAGAGGAATCTCTCGGCTTCAGCTGTACGTGACAAACAGGGGGATGTGTTAGTAACCCCAGCAAAGGGGGATTGTAACTGAACCCGTGCGATCCTCTTGGAGGGATCAAACATTGAAACAGAGGCAGCTGGAGATCTCTCACTTAATTGCCACAACAAAATAAAACACATCAGGAAAATATTTCAGCAGGATGCTATTGGAAATCCGTCTTCTGTGGATACTTTCCCATAATTCCCGTGCTGAAGACATGTCTTAGAACAACTTGTACTTAAACATTCTGGAGGTGTCTTACATTTTGTTGTCAGACAAAAAACATCCAGAGCCACAGAATAATAATGGTGGCGATGGCTGCCACAACTTGATAAAAGCCGGATACCAGCCACACACAAGCAGCTGGTGTGTGAAGTGTGCGGCGCGCCCCTCTCCCTCAGTGACCCCATACTCAGACACTTTGTGTATTTCACACAGACGGGGACTCGTTCTGCTAATGTTTTATGGGGCTGGTTTAGCACACTGGGCTAAATCGCTGGCTTTTAAAGCAGACTAAGGCAGGCCAGCAGCACGGTTCAATTCCCGTACCAGCCTCCCTGAACAGGCGCCAGAATGTGGCGACTAGGGGCTTTTCACGGTAACTTCATTGAAGCCTACTTGTGACAATAAGCGATTTTCATTTCATTAAGAGTCTGACCTGATTCTTCTGGTCCCATTTCTGCCGCACGCCAAACTGCTTCTGAAATTTCTTCTGCAGACGCAAGCGATCCCTGGAATGAGATGAGGAACAGAACTTGCTCAGGTGGAAAGGAACATCCCAAAGTGCGCCATTAAAATTCCCGATAAAAGAAAATGCCGACCGGTGGCTGAGCTGCCTGGGTAGCTTCGTGTCCACGCATCAGCTGGCTTATTCAACCCAAAAAAAGCCTCACGATCAAAGGCCCAATGCTGTTTGTCGCTCTCGAGGACCCAGCATTGGGAGAGACATCAATTGGGGAGTACTGAGTGAGGCACTGCGTAGGGTAAACGGGATCTCCTCCTGTGCAAGGATGAGCCTGATACAGTTTAAGGTGGTGCACAGGGTGCATACGACTTGAGTGAGAACGAGTGGGTTCTTTCAGGGGGTAGCAGATGAGTGTGAGAGGTGTGGGCGGGGCCAGCGACGCACGCTTTCCCCATGTGCGTGCGAGTCGCTGGCCCCGCCCACATGTTTTGGGGTTGTGGAAATTTGGGAAGATTCTGGCGGGAGTGTTTGCGGTCTTAGCCAGGATAGTGGAGGAGGAGGTGGACCCGGACCCTTTGGTGGCGATATTTGGGGTTTCAGAGAAGCCGGAGCTCATGGAGAGGAGGAAGGCCGATGTCTTGGCCTTCACCTCTCTGATTGCACGGTGGCGAATTTTGTTGGAGTGGCGGTCGGCATCACCACCGGGGGTAGCAGCTTGGTTGGGTGACCTGGATGACTTCCTGCGGTTGGAGAAGATAAAGTATGAGTTAAGGGGCTCTTCACGGGGGTTTAAGGAAAGGTGGGGATGTTTGTGACTGTGTTTGAGGGGCAGTTTGTCACAGGGAGTGGGGGGGGGGGGGGGGGGGGGTGAAGGATGAAAAAGGGGGAAAATTTGTACTGTGTATAGTTGATTGCTGGGAAGTATGTTTCCCGGGGTGTTTATGTGTCGTAACCTGTTTTGATCCATGCTGGTAATAAAATACATCTTTTACAAAAGCATTGGGAGACACAGCCGAGGTTGGGGAAAATCTACATTAACCCAGAGTTATTAACACATAAACGGAGCACGTCAACATTTCAAAAATAAATGTTCTTCCAACAGCGGTAGGTAGCATCCAGCAGTCTCAACGCACCACCCGCCATACCAGCTCACATTGTGCGAAGGGAATGTTTTGCCATTCTCCCCGTGTTTGCGTGGGTTTCACCCCCACAACCCAAACATGTGGAGTCTGCACATCCTCCCCGTGTGTGCGTGGGTTTCCTCCGGGTGCTCCGGTTTCCTCCCACAGTCCAAAGATGTGCGGGTTAGGTGGATTGGCCATGCTAAATTGCCCATAGTGTAAGGTTAATGGGGGGGATTGTTGGGTTACGGGTATACGGGTTACGTAGGTTTAAGTGGGGTGATCATTGCTCGGCACAACATCGAGGGCCGAAGGGCCTGTTCTGTGCTGTACTGTTCTATGTTCTATGTACAGGGTAGGTGGATTGGCCACACTAAATTGCCCCTTAATTGGAAAAAATTAATTGGACACTCTAAATTCATATTTTTTAAAAATTCCCTTCTTCCCAAAAGAAACGCATGTGTCAATAATGATGGAAACAGGGACAATGTTACACTTATTCACATCCTGGTTAGGGTTGGATCGTAAGGGCAGCACGGTGGTGCAGTGATTAGCACTGCTGCCTCACGGCGCCGAGGTCCCGGGTTCGATCCCGGCTCTGGGTCACTGTTCGTGTGGAGTTTGCACATTCTCCCCGTGTCTGCGTGGGTTTCGCCCCCACAACCCAAAGATGTGCAGGTTAGGTGGATTGAACACGCTAAATTGCCCCTTAAATTGGAACAAATGAATTGGGTACTCTAAATTTATTAAAAAGAGGGTTGGATCATAGAACAAGACATTTAAGTGAGTTAGAGGATAGTGGGAGGGGCATTACTCGATGGGAAGCTGAGTTTATCGACTCGCGATGGCTAGAGATGGCAATGTTGGACTTCTTTTGGAAAGGAGAATAGGACAGCAATGAACAGGGGATTGGACAAACAGCAACGGCACTCGTGTACTCACCTTTCCTTCTGCTTGGCACTTTTCGGCAGCGTCTGCATGTTAAACTGCAGCAGCTGACGACGATCCTTCTCCCGTCGCATGTTTCTTTGCTGCGATAAGGAAAGCAGAGTTAAACCTGCGCTGAATCAACAGCAGCATGTACAATCTGTCGGGAAAAGCCATTTTACTCGTGGACAAATTGTTCAGTAACACATACGACCCGCAGGTCTCCCGTACTGACAAGACGCCCAGTTTTAATCTCTCAAAACCTCTTCATAAATCATGCAGACAGCAGTCCCTTCTTCCCAAAAGAAATGCATGGGTCAATAATGATGGAAACAGGGACTTGTTCACATTCTGGTTAGGGTTGGGTCCCAGAACAAGAATTTTAAATGAGTTAGAGGAGAGTGGGAGGGACATTTCTCATTGGGAATATCTGAAGACGAGCTTCCCTCCTGCTAATCAGCTCAGCTCTCGCTCAGGAAGGCCTCCCTGTGTCTTTGTTAAACCTCCTTTACCCAGGCTAGTCTGCACTGTCCAACCAAACACAACGTGAATCCGAACCACAACCTTGTCTGTCATTGATGAATCACACAAGCAAAAAGATCACTGATTCTGCACTCACTTAAGACATGCCCCATCTCTCTTTAAAAAAAAATGTTTCTAATTAAAGTGCAATTGAGCGTGGCCAATCCACCTACCCAGCACATCTGCCCCGCAAACTCCGCAGTGACCCAGGGCCCGGATCGAATCCAGGTCCTCGATGCCATGAGGCAGCAGTGCTAACCACTGCGCCAACACAAGAACTAGGAGCAGGAGTCGGCCATATGGCCCCTCGAGCCTGCTCCGCCATTTAATGAGATCACGGCTGATCCTTTGTGGACTCAGCTCCACTTTCCGGCCCGAACACCATAACATCTCTTAAGGTCACGGAGCTGAAACCTTCGCTCTTCACCGATGCTGTTTAAGTAGATGGGTCTCTCGGCTCTCCCCGTTTTTTTGTGCTGCCGGTCGGACAGGCTCGGATCTGATGCAGGGCTCCCACCCTCGCCTGCGTGCGCTGCGTCAAGAAGCCCCTCCCCACCTGATAACACAGGCAGAGCCAGGCGCTTACCTGAGCGAATCTCATGCGGTTCCTCTGGTACGCGGTCTTCTGCGTGCGGGCGGTATCGACGAGCTGGAAGCTGGTCTCATCCTCCTCGTGGAAGTAAGCGTACTGGCTGCCGCCTCCGAACTGGGAGGAGTATTTATCTGCGGGAGGGAGGGAGGAGGAGGTGGCATGTTAGCAGGAACAGTTAAGCTGCACGAAACCGTCGGGACATTGGAAAGAATCTGGATTCCTATAGCACAACCTCAGGGCACCTCAAAGCACTCTGCAACCAAGGAAATACTTCTCAAAGCCATTGCTGTAATGTAGGAAACGCGGCAACCAATTTGTACAGAGCAAGATCCCACAACAATTTGTGATAATGACCAGAGCATCGATGCTGGTTGAGGCATTGACCAGGGTTCACAAATCCGAAAGCATTCGCTGATGGGCTGTACGTAGCCGTACACAAACACGCAGACTCTCGCTCTCACACACACACACGCGCAAAAAACCCCAGGATCAATTGTGCAGAGGAGCTACAATAGAATGGGTGGTGGGGGAAGAGAGGTTGGACAGCCTGGGTTTCCGCTCCTGATCGATAGCCACCAAACTCCAAAACAAAGAGAGAGAGCAGCTCAAAGTCAGGACACAATACTGACAGGGTCTGCACAGCCAACTCACCCACAGGACGTTGAACGGGCCCAGGCGGCTGTTTGCTGAGATAGTCAGCAGCAAGAAATGGCACACAAACCAGGAGCAGGAGGCGGCCATTCGGCCCCTCGAGCTTGCACCGCCATTTATTAAGATCTTGACTGATCTGATTGTAACCTCAATTCTGCATTCCACCTCCCCCCTCCCCAATAACTTTTCACCCTTGTTAACCAAGACATCCACCTCGCCTTAAAACATTCAAAGGCTCGGTTTCCATCGCCTTCTCAGGAAGAGTTCTGGAGACAAACTGCCCTCAGTGAAAACATTTCACCTCATCTCAGTTTTAAATGGGCGCCCACTTATTTTCAACGAGACCCCGGGTTCTAGAAAACATCCTCTTGTACACACTCATACTTACTGGTGTATCGCTTATCTTGATACGTTGCTCCTGTCCAATCAGCAACCTGCAAATATAAATTGTTACACACGCTGAGAGAGTGTAACTCGCCACATTCTCAATTATTACATTCACATTGAAGTGACACTGTCTAAATGAACCACTTCACCCCCTTGATCGGACTCTCCCAAAGCTGGTCAAGGAGAAAATACAAAGCTCTGCTGCTAATCGGGAGCTGAGGCTGCACCTACAGCACACGCTGCTTACAACACTGTCCCTGTCACACTCCTTCAACGACCGCAACAGCCTGTCTCACTCGCAGCAACTCCAGGGACACAGATTTAGGATTTGGGGCAGTAGATGCGAGGTAATAAGGGGACGAATGGTTCTTTAACGCAGCGAGTGGTCGTGACCTGAACGTGCTGTCCACGAGCGTGCAGATTAGGGGGGAGGCCATTCAACGCCCTCGAGACAGCTCCACTGCTCAACAAGACATTGGCTGAGCGGATTGTGGCCTCAGCACCACATTCCCACCTCCTCCCGATGATCTTTAACTCAGGAATCTAGCTACCCCCACCTTAACAATATTCATTGCCACAGCCTCTCCGGGAAAGCCTTCCAAAAGACCCACGACCATCAGGGGAAAATATTATTTGCAATTCTGTGAAACTGTGCCCCTCGTTTCTCCCACAAGAGCAAACATCCTCCCAGCACCCACCCTGTCAAGTCCCTACAGGATCTTACATGTTTCAATAAGATCACCTCTCGATCTCCTAAACTCCACTCAATACAGGCTCGGCCGGTCAAACTTTCCTCATTAGATAGAGCCACCCTCAGCCGGGTATCAGTCGAGTGAGCCTTGTCTGAACAACTTGTAACACATTTATATCCTTTCGTCAATAAGGAGATTCCAACTGTCCAGAGTATTCCAGATGTGGTCTCACTAACGCCCTGTACAACTGTAGCGAAACTTCCCAACTTTTATATTCCACCGCCCCCCACCCCCCCACCTCGCAATAAACAACAACCTCTCATTTGCCTGCCTAATCACTGAATAATAATCCTAATTGTTGTCACAAGTAGGCTTACATTAACACTGCAATAAAGTTACTGTGAAAATCCCCTCGTCGCCACATTCCGGCGCCTTTTCAGGTACACAGAGGGAGAATTCAGAATGTCCAATCCACCTAACAAGCTCGTCTTTTGGGACTTGTGGGAGGAAACCGGAGCGCCCGGAGGAAACCCACGCAGACACGATGAGAACATGCAGACTCTGCACAGACAGTGACCCGAACCGGGAATCGAACCTGGGGCCCTGGCACTGTGAAGCAACAGTGCTAACTTCACACAGCTGCCTCACAGCACCCGGGTTCAATTCCAGCCTTGGGCGACTGTGTGAGGTTTGCACGTCCTCCCCGTGAGATTCCTCCGGGTGCTCCGGTTTCTTCCCACTGTCCAAAGCTGCGCAGGGTAGGTGGATTGGCGACGCTAAATTACTCCTTAAGTGTCCAAAAATGAGATTAGGTTGGGTTACGGGGAGAGGGCAGGGGAGTTGGCCTAGGTGGAATGCTCTTTCGCAGGGTCGGCGCAGGCTTGTTGGGCTGAATGGCCTTCTTCTGCACTGTAGGGATTCTGTGATGACTTGGAAATAAGCTTGCAGGGTTACAGAGATCAAGTGGAGGGGTGGACGGACTTGACTGCTCTGCGGGGAGCTAGTATGGACCCAGTGGGCCAAATGGCCTTCTTTTGTGCTGTAAATGACTGCCTTGACCCCAATCCCCTCTGCTTCATTCCTCCCGGCTCCCTCCACCTCCCAGAACACGCATGCCAATTCTACCCTCCCAGCCACCCCAGGGGCAATGGCACAGATCTGCTAGTTTTTTGCAGTGTGTATCTGAGCAGATGACAATGACAGTTTCCTAAACCTAATATTTATACACTTCTTGTTCATACACATGTTCTTGATCAGTCAGCCAGTGCACACAGGCCCTTGTTGCTCCAGAGGTGGCCCCCAAGGTGGCAGCGTACCTTCCCCAGACGATCGCCCTTACTGAATGGCTGGTAGGGCATATCCTTGAACTGTTCTGGGACTGCGCACGGTCCCCATCCGAACGGATTATCCTGGATCACAGGGGTCAGGAATTTCGCCATCTTCTACGATCAGCTGCAACGAGACACCCAAAGAATAAATGAACAAAGAGGAGGGAGAGAGCAGCGTCCGCCCCGAACGTCCTCACTCACAGTCCCCCTTACGCCACTGCCCCCACCCTGAATGTCGCTGGACAATCCTCTCACCGGAAGATTGTGCATTCAATTCCCACTCCACTCTAACCGTAAAATCCAGGCCGAAACTCCCACGGCAGTACTGTGCGAGTGCCGCAGGGGCTACCTATAGAAAGTCTCCCACGCAGACACTGGGAGAATGTGCAAACTCCACACGGAGACATTGCTTTCTATAGGTAGCCCCTGCGGCACTCGCACAGTACTCACTCACTCTCTGTGCAGCACTCACTCGCACAGAGACACCCCCACAACCCAAAGATGGGCAGGTCAGATTGGATTGTATTAGTTTATTGTCATGTGCACCAAGGTACAGTGAAAAGTATTGTTCTGCATGCAATTCAAACAGATCATTCCATACATGAAAAGAAAATACATAGAACATGGAACAGTACAGCACAGAACAGGCCCTTCGGCCCTCGATGTTGTGCCGAGCAATGATCACCCCACTCAAACCCACGTATCCACCCTATACCCGTAACCCAACAACCCCCCCCCCCTTAACCTTACATTTTAGGACACTACGGGCAATTTAGCATGGCCAATCCACCTAACCCGCACATCTTTGGACTGTGGGAGGAAACCGGAGCACCCGGAGGAAACCCACGCACACACGGGGAGGACGTGCAGACTCCGCACAGAGTGACCCAAGCCGGGAATCGAACCTGGGGCCCTGGAGCTGTGAAGCATTGATGCTAACCACCGTCCCTTGGTAAGAGCAACTCTACTTACGTCCGTACCTCCAGCATATCCCAGTAACCCCACTTAACTGTTGGACATTAAGGGGTAATTTATCGCGGCCAATAGAATAGAACAGTACAGCACAGAACAGGCCCTTCGGCCCTCGATGTTGTGCCGAGCAATGATCACCCTACTCAAACCCACGTAACCCGTATCCCAACAATCCCCCCATTAACCTTACACTACGGGCAATTTAGCATGGCCAATCCACCTAACCTGCACATCTTTGGACTGTGGGAGGAAACCGGAGCACCCGGAGGAAACCCACGCACACACGGGGAGGACGTGCAGACTCCGCACAGACAGTGACCCAAGCCGGGAATCGAACCTGGGACCCTGGAGCTGTGAAGCATTTATGCTAACCACCATGCTACCGTGAGGCCCCGACCTGCACAGCTTTGGGCAGTTGGATGGGGCGGCACGGGGGCACGGTGGGTTAGCACTGCTGCCTCACGGTGCCGAGGTCCCGGGTTCGATCCCGGGTCAGTGTCCGTGTGGAGTTTGCAGATTCTCCCCGTGCAGGGCAGGTGGATTTGGCTGAATTGGGAGCTGATTCTGGGTGTGAGCAGCCTGTCTGTCTGGGGAGTGGCTGATCCGATGGTCAGACTGTCGGAGCCCAGCCGGGAATCTCGGGTCCGGGTGGGAATTCCCTGACAAACGGGGATCGCTGCGGCCCAGGGGGGGGGGGGGGAGGGAGGGGGGATTTTTGCCGGTTTGACGCCCCCGCCGGCGGGAATTTCCGGCTCTGGGAACTGGGGGAGCCGCCCCGAGCCGCCCCCGCGCCGGGTTCCCGGTCCCGCGGCTCCTCCGGGCCCGATGCCGCCGGATTGGGAACGCGGAGAAACACTCCACAAACCTACCGGGCCCGTCCGCTCTGCCACGCTGCCGTAAACCGGGCCCCGCTCTGCCACACCGCCGTAAACCGGGCCTTCTGTGCGACACTGCCGTAAACTAGACCCTCTGTGCGGCACTGCCGCGAATCGGGCCCCGCTCTGCCACGCTGCCGTAAACCGAGCCTTCAGTGCGGCGCTGCCGTAAACCGGGCCCGCTCTGCCACACTGCCGTAACCCGGGCCCGCCCGCTGCGCGGCACTGCCGTAAACCCCGGCCCGCCCGCTGTGCGGTACTGCCGTAAATCAGGCCCGCCTGCTGTACGGCACTGCCGTAAACCGGTCTTGTTGTGCAACACTGTCGTAAACGCTGCCCGTCCGCCGCCCCACACTGTCGTGAACAACCCCTCGCCGTTGCGTCGTTCAAACGTCGGCTTTTCGACTGACCCAGGATATAAATTGAGGCAGGGATGCCTGTGGGCTCCAAATGTAACTTCCTTTCGGTTAAAAGGTGCCTCCCCAAATCCACTTTACGGCCCTGCCGCCACACTGTCAGAAAGCAGATCGGACCACTGTCATAAAATTAAACCTCGCCTTCACTGTTTTTAAATGAATATTTCAACTCCGCTCGAGGCCTGGACCAGATTTAAATCCGGGTTTTACACCAGACCGAACTAAAGAAATCAAATATTCGCGGTTCCTGCTCTCTGATGTTTCGCGACAGTGAATCTGTTTTATGGCAGTGCGGCAACGTGGCGGTGACGGTTCCAAAGACCAATGAGTCTGTGAGTGGCGGCAGGAGGGGCCGCCGGTGTCATTGAGACTGACCTCCCACTCCTATCGCCACCCGCTGGCCGGAGGCGGAATGGCAGCATTCTGCATTCCAGATCCCGGGGAGGAAGGGGGAATGGTCCAGCCTGGGCAAAGAGGCGGGGGGGAGTCTAAACCATCAGCTGGGAAAGGGGGGGATCTCACATAATTCCCAAATCATTCCCAAAATGCTTTAAAGCCAATGAAGTACCTCTCGCCACAAAGTCACCATTGCCATCGAGGAAAGGCAGCAGGCCATTTGTGCATAGCAAGATCCCACCAACAGTCAGGCAACCGTGACCGGGGTTGTCTGTTTAAGCAAAAAACAGAACGAGGTGGAAACCCTCAGCGGATCGGGCAGTCCATAAGATACAGGAGCAGGATTAGGCCGTTCGGCCCATCGGGTCTGCTCCGCCATTCGACCATGGCTGATTCTTTCCTCACCCCAATCTTCCTGCCTTCTCCCCGTAAACCCTTGACCCCCTTATTCTCGCGGAAAGCCATCCACCAGTTTCTCTTCCCGCCGATTCCCAGCTTGTTTTTTTTTGTTTCAGGGTGCCAGCATCTGTGGTATTTTGCCTCCGCCGCCGATTTTCCTGCTATTGGTTGACCCACACTGGCGCCCAGTGAAGCCACGCCATCAATTTTCAAATTCTCGTCAGGAGCGAAATACTGTTTGAGCTGGAATCTGAAACGAGACAAGATGCTGTGAAACCGTAGGGCGAGAAAACAGAGGGGGCGGTTCGAGCCCGTTTGACTCTTCATCAGAGTTAAAGAGAGGGGAAAGAGAGGGCAGCACGGTAGCATTGTGGACAGCATAATTGCTTCACAGCTCCAGGGTCCCAGGTTCGATTCCGGCTTGGGTCACTGTCAGTGCGGAGTCTGCACATCCTCCCCGTGTGTGCGTGGGTTTCCTCCGGGTGCTCCGGTTTCCTCCCACAGTCATAAAGATGTGCAGGTTAGGTGGATTGGCCATGATAAATTGCCCTTAGTGTTGGGTGGGGTTACTGGATTATGGGGATAGGGTGGAGGTGTTGACCTTGGGTAGGGTGCTCTTTCCAAGAGCCGGTGCAGACTCGATGGGCCGAATGGCCTCCTTCTGCACTGTAAATTCTATGATATAAATGTGTTGGATATTGTACTGTAACCAAGGGACATTACAACTTTAGAACAAGGGACAGATGGCCTGGTGTGTGGGAGGGGGTGTGAAATGGGGGAGGGTACCAATGGTTTGCTTTGAGACAGAAAAATGTACGGGATATAAACAAAAGGGTTGAAGATGGAGGATTGGGGCAGCACGGTAGCATGGTGGTTAGCATAAATGCTTCACAGCTCCAGGGTCCCAGGTTCGGTTCCCGGCTGGGTCACTGTCTGTGCGGAGTCTGCACGTCCTCCCCGTGTGTGCGTGGGTTTCCTCCGGGTGCTCCGGTTTCCTCCCACAGTCCAAAGATGTGCGGGTTAGGTGGATTGGCTATGCGAAATTGCCCTTAGTGTCCTAAAAAATAAGGTTGGGTTGGGGAGGGGGGGGGTTGTTGGGTTACGGGTATAGGGTGGATACGTTGGCTTGAGTAGGGTGATCATTGCTCGGCATAACATCGAGGGCCGAAGGGCCTGTTCTGTGCTGTACTGTTCTATGTTCGAAGGATGGTCGCAGTCTAAAGTTGTTCAACTCGCTGAGTCCTGAGGGCTGTACCATGCCTAATCAGCAATTCAAATTCTCATCTTTAGTTTTCAAATCTCTCGGTGGTCTCCGCCCATCCCTATCTCTAAAATCTCCTCCGGCTCTACAGCTTTCTGAAACCTAAGCAGTTCCCTGATCATGGTCTCTTGCGCAACCCGATATTATTCGCTCCACCATAGAATCATAGAATTTACAGTGCAGAAGGAGGCCATTCGGCCCATCGAGTCTGCACCGGCTCTTGGAAAGGGCACCCTACCCAAGCCCACACCTGCACCCTATCCCCATAACTCAGTAGCCCCACCCAACACTAAGGGAGATTTAGCATGGCCAATCCACCTAACCTGCACATCTTTGGACTGTGGGAGCAAACCAGAGCACCTGGAGGAAACCCACGCACACACGGGGAGGACGTGCAGACTCCACACAGACAGTGACCCAAGCCGGAATCGAACCTGGGACCCTGGAGCTGTGAAGCAATTGTGTTAACCACTGTGCTACCGTGGTGCCCTAACCACTGGTGGCTGTGTCTCCAGCTGCCTCATCTGCTCTGCAATTCCTTCGCCTGCACATCTCCACCTCCCTACCTTCCTAAATATTTACCTCTGCGAAAGCTTCTGATCCTCTGTCGCAATATCTCTTTCATTGGGCCCAGTCGCAAAAATTCTCTCCTAATTCTCTTCTGCTCTGTAAATTCTATGAATTGGATGAATAATGCTCATGGTGAAGTGCCTTTAGTCATTTTACCATTATAATTGAAACATCTTTATTTTTATACCTTCAGGCGATGTGGGCACCGCTGGCTAAGCCCAACATTTATTGCCCATCCCTAATTGCCCTTGAGAAGGTGGTGGTGAGCCGCCTTCTTGAACCGCTGCAGTCCATGTGGTGTAGGTACACCCACCGTGCTGTTAGGGAGGGTGTTCCAGCGGGGCAGCACAGTGGTTAGCACTTCTGCCTCACAGCACCGGGGATCCGGGTTCAATCCCAGCCTCGGGTGACTGCGTGGGTTTCCTCCGGGTGCTCCGGTTTCCTGCCACACTCCTAAAATGTGCAGGTGAGGTGGATTGGCCGTGATAAATTGCCCTTAAATGTCCAAAGGTTTGGTGGGGTTTCGGGGATAGGGCGGGGCTGTGGGCCTGGATAGGATGCTCTTTCGGAGGGTCAGTGCGGACTTGATGGGCCAAATGGCCTTCTTCTGCACTGTAGGTATTCTATGATTTTGACCCAGCGACAGTGAAGGAACAGACGCTATATTTCCAAGTCGGGATAGTGAGTGACTTGGAGGGAAATTTGCAGGTGGTGGTGTTCCCATGTGTCTGCTACCCTTATCCAAGGGATACACACGCAGTCTAAATAAGAACACAAGAGTAGAAGTCGGCCATTTAACCCCTTGATCTGTCATTCAATAAAATCCTGGCTGATGACATGTCAGTGAGATGTGAAATAAATCATAGTGAAATGAAATGAAAATCGCTTATTGTCACAAGTAGGCTTCAAATGAAGTTACTGTGAAAAGCCCCTAGTCGCCACATTCCAGCACCTGTTCGGGGAGGCCGGTACGGGAATTGAACCGTGCTGCTGGCCTACCTTGGTCTGCTTTAAAAGCCAGCGATTTAGCCCTGTGCTAAACCAGCCCCACAAACTATGTAAATTGAACGTTATTCTTTTAAGTAAAAATGAACTTTGCTGAGCCAAAAGATGGCTACTACAAGTCACCTGATGTCTGGAATTGTAAGGTGTTGACTAATGCATTCTATGGATTGTACTGGAGACACACCCAACATGTTGTTCATGGAACCTCAGTCCTGGAATTGTCAAGATCCGCTTCTAAAAGGAACAATTGAAAGGAAATGGACATCATTTGCATTTCTATAAGCTTACACCTCTATCGTAGTTGGAGAGTCTATCAACAAATAGCCACTAGGAACAGGGCCATTAATACAGGATGATTTAAGCCCTATAACATAAGTCCAGGTCCGGACACCAGATAAACGTCCCTTTATGAAATCATTGTGGGCAAAGGAGGTCAAATGACTCGAATGATCTTTTGAAATCTCTTTATATTGTTGAGAATTCAGAAGCAGGCCAGTCAGCTGATTTATCTTCACCCTGCCAACATCTGACAGCGGGATTGAAGGCTGACCAGACAGCCTGCAACAATCCCTTCTCCATAGTGTGTTAATGGGAATACTAAAACATCTAAATGTGGCAACATTATCTTAAAGGGACTCTGCTTCCACCTTCAACCAGGAACCTGCCTGACTTGGAACTTTCCCAAGAGGGAATCCACTCTAGATTTAGATTGTCTGGACTGTGGCAATATGTGAACTGATATCTATTTCTATAGTTTTTCTCAATGTTAAGTTATTCATAAATGTCAAATCCCCTTTTTTTCTAACTCCATTACTGTGTACTTGTGTATGTGCGTGTGAAGTTACGTTCATTCCCCCAGGTTTGAACGTGTGAGTAAACTCCTGACTTATTCATCAGAGAGTTTGCTGCAACTTATTTAAAACTTGACTCCCCAAACAGAGGGTTTTTGGAATGAGCGCCACAACATTTTTTTAAATTAAAAAAACCCTCTGCCCATGGGCAGGCAGTGAGAAAATGAAGGGGTTAAGTTTTGCCCATCTCACCTGTCTAAAATACTGACTTAGCTGCAGCTTGACCTCCATGTTCCTACCTGCTCCCAACCCCCTCGCTTTATCAATCCCTTGACTCCCTTATCCATCAAAGGTCTTCTAATTTGGCCTTTAATATATTCAAAGATTCAGCCTCCGCTTCCCTCTGTGGAAGGGAATTCAAAACACGAAACACTCTTTGAATGAAGATGTTGCTCCACGTCCCCCTCTCTCATACGGGGGAACCCTTATTTTGAAACTGTTCTCGGTTTGCCCACAGGGGGACACGCCCTCCTCGCACAAGCTGTGCCGAAATCTCTGGAATCGCACACTTTCTGACTTCAAATTCTACCCAACTGAACCAAAATCGGCACCTTACTCGTCTCTTCAAAACCTGTTTTTTTAATGTCTGTTTTGGGTCAACGTTGGAAACTTGAGAATTGGTGAGTTGGTACCTGGAGGACAGACCCATTTTGGAACTTTGTGCCGTTTTCGTGTAGCGAGGTAAGGCACGGACTCTGGGCAGTGAATTAACAAAGGTTTATTGTCAGGACAACCACACACATTACATAGAAACATAGAATAGAAGTCCTACAGCATAGAAGGAGGCCATTTGGCAACTTGAGTCTGCAGTGACCCTCTGAAAGAGCACCCGATCTAAGCCCACTCCTCCATCTCCATAATCCACCCTAACCTGCACATCTTTGGACTGTGGGAGGAAACCGCAGCACCCGGAGGAAACCGACGCAGACCCGGGGAGAACGTGCAGACTCCACACAGACAGTCACCCGAGGCCGGAATTGATCCCGGGTCCCTGGTGCTGTGAGGCAGCCGTGGTAACCGCTGTGCAACCGTATCATCCTTGTACATCTTTCAAGTTTTGCTCTTTTACCAATGCCTCTGGAGATGCTATTTACAATCTATATCAATGACTTAGATGAAGAGGCAGAGAGTAATGCATCGAAGTGGGCTGATGGTATCAAGCTGGGTGGGAAGCTAAGTTGCGGGAAGGACACAGAGAGTTTGCAAAGAGATAGGGACAGGTTAGGTGAGGGGGCAACAAGATTGCAGATGGATTATAACAAAGGGAAACGTGAAGTTACACATTTTCGCTGGGAGAATAATAAAACAATGTTTTTTTTTAAAAGGTGCGAAACTTGCAAGTGTTGATGTTCAAAGGGACTAGGGTGTGCTGGTACAAGGAACACTGAAAGTTAGCAATACAGGTGGAGCGAGGACGCTAAGCAAATTGAGTTTATGTTCTCGGGAGTTTAGAAGAATGAGAGGCAATCTCATTGAAAGCTACAAGATTCTGAAGGGGTTTGATAGGTGGACGCTGAGAGATTGTCTCTCCTGGTCGGGGAATCGAAAACACGGGAGAACAGTCTCAGGATAAGTAGGGGGGATTATCATTTAGGAATGAGATGAGGAGAAATGATTTCACTCGAAGGGTTGGGATTCTCCACCCCAGAGGGTATGGATGCTCCATCGGTGAATATATTTAATCTTGGGAATAAGAGAGCTTTGGTCGCTTGGGGAATTTAGGGATAAGGGCAGCACGGCGGTTCGCACGGCTGCCTCACAGCGCCAGGGTCCTGGGTTCGATTCCAGCTTTGGGTCACTGTCTGGGCGGAGTCTGCACGTTCTCCCCAGGTCTGTGTGGGTTTCCTCCGGGTGCTCCGGTTTCCTCCCACAATCCAAAGATGCTCCCCGAACAGGTGCTGGAATGTGGCGACTAGGGGCTTTTCACAGTAACTTCATTTGAAGCCTACTTGTGACAATAAGCGATTTTCATTTCATTTCAGGTTAGGTGGATTGGCCACGTTAAATTGCCGGTGGGTCACGGGGAGTGGGCCGAGGAAGGTGGGCCTTTTTCAGAGGGCTGGTGCAGACTCGATGGGCCAAATGGCCTTCTGCACTAAAGTGCTTCGATTATCCCATGATTTAGGGTGCAGGCAGGAAAATACATCTGAAACCCAAGATCACATTGAATGACAGAACAGGCTTGACAGGTCGAACGCTCTCCTCCTATTTCGTATTTTCTTAACTGGGTCAAATCCCTTTAAGAAGACATTGTAAAATAGAAGTATAAAACTGTCCAAAATATTTTTATTTAATTTCCTCTTACAATAAGTGTCCTTTATACAAAATATGAGCACCTTCACATTTAATTTAAAAATATTATAAAATATCAATCTGTAAAATATGACAAGCGTGTAAATGAATCTGTGTCACTGTTTTGTCATCTGTAAATTTATTTCAATCTTTCATTCCTCGTAAGTAGCTCCAAGACGCAAACTCAACACAGCCTGAATCCCAGTGAAAATATGGGAAAACCTCAGCTTTTTTCAAACAATGATTCCGATAATTGGGATTGGTTTCGAAGCCTCTACGGTCTGCTCAGTTTTAAAATACTGGCAGTGAGATTGACCTTGGAGGCCAGTGCCTCTAGTGGGCGCTCATTCTGCCTGTGACCCAGCCCCAGTGGGCGCTCACTCTGCCTGGGACCCAGCCCCAGTGGGTGCTCATTCTGCCTGGGTCCCAGCCCCAGTGGGCGCTCACTCTGCCTGGGACCCAGCCCCAGTGGGCGCTCACTCTGCCTGAGACCCAGCCCCAGTGGGCGCTCACTCTGCCTGGGTCCCAGCCCCAGTGGGCGCTCACTCTGCCTGGGACCCAGCCCCAGTGGGCGCTCACTCTGCCTGGGTCCCAGCCCCAGTGGGCGCTCACTCTGCCTGGGACCCAGCCCCAGTGGGCGCTCACTCTGCCTGTGACCCAGCCCCAGTGGGCGCTCACTCTGCCTGGGTCCCAGCCCCAGTGGGCGCTCACTCTGCCTGAGACCCAGCCCCAGTGGGCGCTCACTCTGCCTGGGACCCAGCCCCAGTGGGCGCTCACTCTGCCTGGGACCCAGCCCCAGTGGGCGCTCACTCTGCCTGGGACCCAGCCCCAGTGGGCGCTCACTCTGCCTGAGACCCAGCCCCAGTGGGCGCTCACTCTGCCTGGGACCCAGCCCCAGTGGGCGCTCACTCTGCCTGGGACCCAGCCCCAGTGGGCGCTCAATCTGCCTGGGACCCAGCCCCAGTGGGCGCTCACTCTGCCTGGGACCCAGCCCCAGTGGGCGCTCACTCTGCCTGAGACCCAGCCCCAGTGGGCGCTCACTCTGCCTGGGACCCAGCCCCAGTGGGCGCTCACTCTGCCTGGGACCCAGCCCCAGTGGGCGCTCAATCTGCCTGGGACCCAGCCCCAGTGGGCGCTCACTCTGTCCCAGTTCATTAACACTGCAAATTAAGTTACTGTGAAAATCCAGTGGGCGCTGAAAAATCCTTTGCACTTCGCACTTCACTTGTGAATCCAGTGAATGGGTGTTTTGCACTGGTCATCGCGCTGTCAAATTCTGGGACCCTAATATCCAGGCTTAACTCTACTGACCTGTCTTTTTTTAATTAGTTCATGGGACATGGACGGTCGCTGGCTGGGTCAGCATTTAAGAGTCAACCACATTGCTGTGAGTCTGGAGTCACATGTAGGCCAGACGGGGTAAAGACAGCAGATTTCCTTCCCTAAAGGACATTAGTGAACCAGATGGGTTTTATGACAATCGTTTCATGGTCATCACTTTTAATTCCAGACTTTTATTGAATTCAAAATTTTCCCATCGGCCCTGGTGGGATTGGAACCCGGGTCCCCACAGCGTTACCCCTGGGCCTCTGGCTTACCAGCCCAGTGACAAGACCACTACGCCACTGCCTCTACTATGCATTGTCTACTAGGTGTCCCTGGGCAGTGGATCAGACGGGGTGTTGGTGATAGCTTCTTGCCCCCTTCCTGAAGCCAGGGTAGTTAGATTCATTGCTCTCCAACTCAACTCTGGGTCAATCCTGGGGCCTCCCTGACCTTGGAGAGTTTCAGTACCGTGGAGTGAGGAGTTACCCACCCGACCGGGTGGGGTGCAACAGGGAGAATGGGCCAAATGATATCACCTTCACGATGGTGGAGCTCACATCTGGGGCAGGGGGGGGGCATGGTAACCCGCATTCAGCAGCATCACCATCGATGGGTTAGTTCTTGGATGCCTAGCGACAGAAATCAAACAAACACATCAAGTGGCGCACGAGTAGAATTCTGTAAACGATTCATCAGCCACCACCCCAATCTCCGCCACTCCTGTGTGTGTGTCTCTCTCTCTCTCTCCAACACTCGGCACACCTCCTCCTCATGACAAGATACATTTGTCGTTTTTACCCTTGATGCTGCTCAGGCTGATCTTCCGATCGAGGATTGAGGAGCTGCCCTTCCCTGTTAAAACAGAAAGGCAGAGGGTGAGCGAGAATGGGGAAGGGAATCCCACCTTGTAATGAGGTGTCGGGGGAGAGAAGGTAGAGAAGGATGTCGGGGGGCCGGGGGGGGGGGGGGGGGGGGGGTCTCGTAGCGTGGCAAGGGTTCCGGAAAGGATGTACAACTTCACCTTCCGTTGATCGAGGGAATTAATTCCTCTGTGTGGGCCTCAATTCCACTTGGAAGGGTGGGCGGTGATGGAACAGGTCCACTACCGCAACCCAGATCTACGAGTGTGAATCCCATTATCAGAGTTTGAGGATTTGAGACAATTGGAGATGTTTAGAGAGGGAATTCTTTAGAGAGGGAATTCCAGAGACCGGGAGCAGGTAACTGAAGGCACAATTATGAACGGTGGGGTGATGAGATCAGGAATACTGAGGTGGCCCGAATTGGAGGAGAGCGGAGATCTCAGAGGGGCCTGGGCCTGGAGGAGATTTTCAAATATTCTTTCAAGGGACATGTGTGTCGCCGGCCAGCCCGATATTTTTATTTTCCATCCCCAATCGTCCGAGAGAAGGCGGTGGTGAGCTGCCTTCTTGAACCACTGCAGTTCGTGTGGTGTAGGCACACCCACTGTGCTGTTAGGGAGGGAGTTCCAGGATTTTGCCCCAGTGACAGTGAAGGAACGGCCGATATATTTCCAAGTCAGGGGGGTGAGGCACCTGGAGGAGAACTTGCAAGGTGGTGATATTCCCCGGGTATCTGCAGCCCTGGGACAGCACGGTGGCGCAGTGGGTTAGCCCTGTTGCCCCACGGCGCCAAGGTCCGAGGTTTGAATCCCGGCTCTGGGTCACTGTCCATGTGGAGTTTGCACATTCTCCCCATGTCTGCGTGGGTTTCGCCCCCACAACCCACAGATGTGCAGGGTAGGCGGATTGGCCAGGCTAAATAGCCCCTTAATTGGGAAAAATGAATTGGGTACTCTAAATTTATATTTTTAAAAAAGTATCTGCTGCCCTTGTTCTTTTAGGTGTTAAAGGTCTTGGGTTTGGAAGGTGCTGTCGAGGGATCTTTGGCGAGTCGCTGCAGTGCATCTTGTAGAAGGTACACACGGCTGCCGCTGTGCGTCGGTGGTGGAGGGAGTGCATGTTGGGGGAGGGTGGTGGATGGTGCTGCACTGCCCTGGATAATGCCCGGCCGTCAGCTCACGCAGGCAGGAAAGGAACGAGGGTGTGGAGGGATTGGAAAACAGTTCGAGTTGTTCCATCCGAAACGCAAAAGAGTGTCGTAGCCTCGGCCGCGCAGATTGCCCGTAGGCGGGTCCTGCTGGGGTGGGGAGGTCAGCTTCTCCACCCTGTGCCTCGGCGCGGCGAGGGGGGGGGGGGGTGGGGGGGTGGGGTGGGGAGGGGGGTGGGGGGGGGGGTGGGGTGGGGAGGGGGTTGGGGGGAGACCTACTGGAATTCTCGGCCTTGAAGAACGTGAGATTTGAGCGAAGGTTGGGGGGGGCGAAGGAAGTGTTCCTACAATTCATGGGGTTATCGTGTACCTTCGGAAACCTGTTGAACATTGGGGGGGGGGTTTGCTATTTTTTCTCTGTTTTGTTGTTAACATATATTTGGAATGTATGAATGTATCAGACTGCATGTTGATGGGGATGTTTTTGGGGATTGTTCCTTCGTTTGTTGTTCGTTTGATGAAAATGTGGAGAATAAAAAGATTGTTTTAAAACTGAGATGTGAAGGAGCCCTATCTGGGGGGCGGGGGGGGGGGGGCAGGCTGGATGAAGGGACGCAGGGTGCGGAGTTAGAGAATGTACAACCCAGGGTACCTGTGCTCGTGTCGTTTGGATTCCCAGCCTCTGCGGGCTGCCTTCCGCTTTTCCTGCCTCGCTGGCTTTTCCTGAAGCTTCTCTGCTCCTCTCCCATCCGGGAATCATCGGAATTCTGGGTTACTTTCCCTTTCCTGGAGCTGCTCCGGCCAAAGTTCAGGATGTTCCTCCTGCCGGTGACTGTGCCGCCAGCTTTGCGCATCAGGCTGTCCGGGACCAGGTCTGTGAGCAGTTCTGGCTCCTCGAGGCCCCGGACGTCATTGTTAATCAGCCATTCCTCAACAACCTGGTTGGCTTTGCTGTGATCTTCCCTCTTGCTGTCTCTCATGGTCCCTCTCCGCTCTCGGAATCTCACACTGTTCTCCCGCACCTTGAGTTCGTTGGGAGGGAGCAGCTGGTTCTCCGAGGACACCCTGCGCATTCCCTGCGACACCAGGAGGTACTTGGGGTTATTGAATTTCCTTTTCAAGTCATCGGATCTCGGTGGGATGTAGCCGGCGGTAACGCCCTTCAAAGGGCCGGCGAGTCCGGGTTTGATGTTCAGGTGATCCGGGAGATTCACCGCGTCCGAGTTGGCGTACAGCTCCCGGAATTCAATGTCGAAATTTTCCACGATCTGCCCGGTGTAGACGGTGAGGTTGCTGCGGTGAAATCGGGAACAGCTCCACGTGAAACTACCGGGAAATGACAAAGCGAACTCAGCCTCTATTTGAAATAAGGAAAGTGAGAATCCCATTTACAGAAAGTGTGGGTGAGCCCGAGGGAGGGCGGAGGGGGGTGGGGGTTTTGGGGGGTGGGGGGGGGGGGGGGGGGTGGGGTGGGGGGGGGGGGGGGGGGGGGGGGTTGGGTT